>NW_027361673.1:30457500-30497500 GCF_039654945.1 Dendrobates tinctorius | reverse complement strand
TGGTGACGGGTGTCCCACAACGGGACTCGCTCCTGGACTAGACGGATGAGCTCGTCGTTGTCCAGGGCGAGGTCCTCCTCCCGCTGTGGAGCCTAGAAAAGAAAGACAAACATTAATCTTTGAAAGATTTAAAAAAAAAAAAATATCGATAACTAGCTGAAGAGCCCGGCGCTGCCCGGGCATAGTAACTAACTGTGGTTAGTTATATAAATTTAAAATTATCCTCCATCCCATAGTCCCGTGCCCATATTCCATCATACATATCCTCCATCCCATAGTCCAGTGCCCATATACCCATCACACATCCTCCATCCCATAGTCCCATGCTCATATACCCATCATACATATTCGCCATCCCATAGTCCCGTGCCCATATACCATCATACATATCCTCCATCCCATGCCCATATACCCATCATATATATCCTCCATCCCATAGTCCCGTGCCCATATTCCATCATACATATCCTCCATCCCATAGTCCTGTGCCCATATACCCATCATACATATTCGCCATCTCATATGCCTGTGCCCATATACACATGATACATGTTCGCCATCCCATAGTCCCGTGCCCATATACCATCATACATATCCTCTATCCCATGCCCATATACCCATCATATATATCCTCCATCCCATAGTCCCGTGCCCATATACCCAAACAAACAAACATACACACACACACACACAAACACACACACACACATACACACTTTGAGCCCTAGATATTGATAAACAATCCATGAAAAAATTATTTGTTTTAAATGGAAATAAATGGAAAAAAAACAACAAACATCGAAAAAAACAACCATGAAAATTTAAAAAAAATAAAATTAAAAAATACAAAAAAAAAAAAAAAAAAAAAAAAAAAACCAGACTAGAAAATAAGTAAAAAAAAAAAAACAAACAGTCCGTCTGTACTTACATCACGTCTACCCGCCCGCACTTGGCCTTGCTGCTCCTGCCGTTCCTCCGGTGGTGGTGGCGTGATGGAGGATGAGCTCTGAAAATTAAACCAAAAAAATTAATCACATGTGTTTATTTTTTCAAATCCATACGGAAGCATAGTACTCACTTCTTCTGCCTCTTGCCCTGTCCCGGGGACATATTCTTCACCAGATGAAGACATGCTGCAATAAAAAAAAAAAAGAGACATAAGTACATAGAAATGTATTGAAATTTCAGCCAGACATTAGGTTTTTCATACTTACATTGGTGCAGCTTGTGCTGTGTGTCCACTAGTGAGCAATCCTTAAAGTATTGTGGAATCCCAGTGCCCACACCATTTTATCACCTTGGTTCAATTTTGTTTTTTTACTGTCTAGACCAAATTTCAGTCATGTTTATGTAAAAAACGCATGCGCATAAAAACGCAAGACCATGCGCAAGTATTGCGCTCCCATAGGCTCCAATGTGGTGTTTTTGCGCATTCCGTGCGCATTCCGTGCGCATGCGTTGTTTTAACGAGACAGGGCGGAACCAAAAATGCAACATGTTGCGTCTGACGCGCCTGGCGCAAAAGACAAAAAAACGCATGCGCACGAAAGCGCAAATATGCGCAAGACCATGCGCACATCATGTAAAATATAGGTGCGCAGTGCGCATGCGCACTGGTGCGCCCGATGCGCTGCGCACAAAAGCGCTAATGTGAAACCAGCCTTAGGATGGAGCGGTAGTGTGCATGCTTGACCACGGCTCCATTCATTCTCTAGGCTTTTTTCAGTAGCGCCCAGCAGGAATTAATGGGACAAAGGTTAGGCAGGTGCACTGCAGATCCATGCTAACTAGGAGAAAAGTGCCCCATTGGGGAGAAAAACTCCCCGTCCTGCGATCAGTGCAGTCTCAGCGGTCAGTGAGTTATCGCCTATCAGATGTAATACCCGTCCGCTCCATTCCACTAATGGCCTAAGACTAAGGCCTTATTCACACCTCCACGTTTCAACACACACATGAAAAAACAGTGCATCATTCATGTGTCCGTTTTTACCATCAGTGTTTCTCATGGATGAATAAATTATAGAGCTTCTCATCTCAAGAATGCCATCCGTGTGGCCTAATCAGAACCTCTCACTCATGTCTCCAGGACTTCTCTTGTGCTGCACCAGTTTTCTGGAATGCACTACCCCAAACAATACAGTTAATTCACAGTATTTACACATGCCCCAAAAACTCATTTCTTTAGACTAGACGACTAGCACTTTGTACTTATACTGGCTGGTGACCGATTCATGCATGCAGCGTTATGAGTGCTCCTATTATATTAATGGCTGGACCTTACACGACAAGTACTTTTATTTTTACCTTTTGTGTCTCCCCTATTTCCTCAGATTCTAAGCTTGCAAGCACAACCCTCACTCCTACTGATATGTGTTGAACGTGTTACTGTAATGTCTTTATTATCTGTACAAGTCCCCACGGAATTGTAAAGCGCTGTGGAATATGTTGGCCCTATAGAAATAAAATTATTTTCACTAGAGAATCTATTTCCAGAGCGACATTATGAAAAAACAAAACAGATCACAGTACTGGAGGTAGATCAGGGTATCGATCTTTACAGTCTAGCTTTCTGAAAGATCAATTTTCACTTTCCTATTGTTCTGGAAGTTTTTTTTACGTCTGTTTCCACGATAGGAAGAACCGTAGAATGACTCCAGTAGAAAGCTAAAAGCTCAGGCAGATCTCTATGGATGTCAGATCGGACACAAGTCTCCCAACCAGAGTGTGAGAAGCCATCAGCTCCTGTCAGGAGACCCCCAGCCAGTCTGTGCATTAGCGGTCCTCGCTCACACCTATCTGCACAGACATCTGCAAGAGCCCAATAACACTATAGATCACATGTAGGACGTGATCTGATACGCTCAGTGACAAAACAACCTAGAATATATCCAGACATATCTCCTACATCAGACACGTCCTTTAGGCAATTACAGCAGCTCCAATTAGATTTGTTGATTTCATTAAAGGTCCAGACATCGCAACATATAACAAAAACGCCTTTCTCTGGCTGTTTACATACACGTCACCCACTAACCAGACCCCACATCACTGCTCCATCCATATTACACAAAGCAAAGCCAACTTTAGCAGATTTACTCCGCTCCTTAGGCACAAGTCCTATTAAATTAGAGATCAGGAGACAAGCACCTCGGCCAATGCAATCAAATCCCCTCCAATCCTTTGTTTCCGAACCACGTGCAACACTACCTGTGCCATGTGTCACCGCGGGCATAAGGCATACTTAGTAAATAGTGACATATGTGGATCGTACACAGAGCGGATACATACACATATACTGGGAGACCCTCACAGACCCCCACTGCTGCAGGATCTTACACCTCCCTGCCAATGCCGGGCATGGTCACCTACCCAAAGCTTGTTCTAAAGGAGCCATTTCCATTGAATGAATCCAGCTGCGTTTTTATGTGCGATTCCTGCATTTAGGCTGTGTGCCCACGTTGCGTTTTTTTCCTGAGCAGAAACGCATGCCCTTGCCAGGGAAAACGCACGCACTTCTTGACACGCGTTTTTGACGCGACTGTCAAGCGTTTTCCTATGTGTTTTTGCAGTTACAGTGTATGTATGTGGAATCGCATGCGATTCTGCACAATTAATGAACATGATGCGTTTTTTTTCGCAGCGGAAAAAAACGCACCATTAGCACAACATGTGCGTTTTCCATTCTATTACATTAGATGCTTTTCTTAAGCGTTTTCGCAGCAGAATCGCTTGTCTAAAAGCGCTGCGGAAACGCTTAAAAAACGCAACATGGGCACACAGCCTGAAGCATCCCATGGAAACATAATGGAATCCGCACATGTTGTGCTAATGGTGCGTTTTTTTCTGCTGCGGAAATGCTAAGCGGGGAAAAACGCAGCATGTTCATTCATTTTGCGTTTCCGCATACATTCAATTGTATTGCAAAAACGCATAAGAAAAGGCATGCTAACACACTTAACAAAAGCGTCAGCGCTTCACAAAACACGTGCGGTTTCCCAGGAAGAGGGTGTGCGTTTCCGCTCAGGAATATTCTGCATGGAAAACGCTAGGTGGGCACATAGCCTCAATCTGACATTGTGATGTGTGAGCGCAAGTAGGGTCAGCAGCACCCTGTATGGCACATGCCACCCTGCAGATGAAGGTCCTGTAGACACCGGATACATGGCAGCATACAGTAATATCACACCGTGACCTGTCACTACACAGGGGCGCCAGTGTCCTCACAGACTGCGCCATCACGTAGGATGCCCGTGGTGCCCATATGCCCTGCAGCGTCTCCGGGGTGCACACAATGGCAGCGCCCGTGCATGCCGTACCTGTATCCTGGGGTCCACCTCCTCCTCCTCGGGCTGCACAGTCTCCTGGCCTTTGCCTCGTATCCCCGTTGTCTCCATTATGCGGCAGACATACGAGTGAGGAGGCCGCCGGCACCGGAGGACGCAGGGCTGAGCTCACCGCCTCCTCCCGTCTCCTCGGTGCTCAGTCCCGGGCACACACTGAAGGAGCGGAGCCTGTGCGCCGCCGCCGAGAGCTGCTCGTAGCCTGGAAATGAGGAGGCAGAGGGAGGAGCAGCGCCGCCCCCTGGTCACTGCCGGCTCTCATCACACCGGGACCACACTCACTGGTCAAAATATGTGGCCGGTGTGAATGAGGCCTAACTGTGCAAAAATGTGAGCAATAAAACATACACATACATGGTCTGACTGTGACTGTCCTTCCCTCTATGCTGCCCAGATTGGGGGCTGCTCCTCAGTATTAGGCTATGTGCACACGCTGCGGTTTTGGCCGCTGCGGATCTGCAGCAGTTCTGCAGACAGTGTACAGTAGCATGTTATCCTATGGGATTTACGTTCTGCTGTGCACATGCTGCGGACTTTTAACTGCGGAAAAGCTGCGGTTTTGAATCCGCAGAAAGAAATGACATGTGACTTCTTTTCTGCAGATTCTGCTGCGGTTTACAATCTCCTCCATTGTAGAGGTGATAAACCGCAGGGGAAACCGCAGATACAAGTCCGCAGACCAATCCGCAGCGCGTGCACATAGCATTAGGGTGTGTGCACGTTACAGATTCTGAGGCGGATTTATCCGCAGTCTTTGACCTGCAGTTTATCTGCGGTTTTCCCCTGCGGTTTGACAGCTGTCATGGAGCAGGTGCCAAACCGCTGCGGAATCCGCACAAAGAAGTGACATGCTGCGGATTTAAAACCGCAGCAAATCCATGCGGAAAATTCTGCACCGTGGGCACTGCGGATTTCATTTTGCATAGACTTAAATGGTACAGTACACCGCAGCAGAATCCGCAGCGCGTGCACACAGCCTTAGGCCTCAGTAGTGTTTACTGTGCTCTATTGTAAGGTGACAGAACCCTGAACCCAGAACGATGTGTTTCTGAAATGCAAGAAACTGGCGAGAGTCTCTCGCCTCGATACCCGGCACTGCCGCCGGCGGTTCGGACGGGAGCGCTCACCTACATAGAAATACGTGCAGCCGCACACTCCGGTCCCGAGTGCCGGGTATTGAGGCGCGAGATTATCGCATTGCACTCGCAAGTGTGACCCCGGCCTAACTCAACAAAAGGAACAAGATTGTCCTTTCCGCATCTGGTGGTCCGGTATAAATAAGGAGGGCGCCAATTACCCTTTTTTGTGCTGTATCGGAAATAGCGGGGGGACATAGCGGGGGGATGGCGTCTGGGGAACATAAAGCAGTTTTCTGGCAGATATTTGCACAAATTGGGCCTTACCTTCAGTACGTCACACATTTTGTTCCCATTCTCCACAGTATGATCTTACCGCGTGTTTTAATTGCTGAGTTACGTCGATGTGTTATGTGGTATGACGCATCCTTTAGAACAGGCCCTCACAACATATGGGCGACGGGGTATGTCGTGCGGCCCACAGAGCTGTCCAGGATACGACGGCTCCTCCTTGCAATGTGTTTTTACATTTCAGACACGAATACATTTAATCGTTGTGGTGCCAGGACTGGGGCAGAGCAGCGCCCATCAGCCCCTGCCCCAACGTGTAGCAGCATGATGCGGTCAGCCCGCTGCTTACAGCCCACTGCTGCCAGCACTGCAAGGGCAGACATCAGGCTCCGGACAGCACTCCAGACCATGGAGGAGCTGAAGACGAAATATCATGGTATTTTAAATGAAAGGGGAGGGTTTAGGAGGCAATTTGGAACATCATGAGGGACATTATGGGGCAATTAGGGGGATTGTGAAAAGGGGATATTGTACAGCAAGGGGCAGTGGGGTGGGGGACTTGGAAAGGGGAAGAATGGGGGAGATATGGAAAAGGGCAGTACGTGGGGGACATTATGAAGAGGGCTGTGTGGGGGGCTTTATAGAGAAGGGCAATGTAGGGGGATAGTTTGGAGAAGAGCATTGTGGGGGGGTATCTTGCACAGGAAGCACAGTGAGGGGCAATTATTTAGGGGCAGAGCATGTGATATTTTTATTCATGGGCCAGTATATTTTTAAGGGCTCCGTGTCGGTGGGTGCTGCTGAAGATGGAGAAGAGGGAAGTTTTGAGAGACAAATTCTGGGCATGAAATATCATCATGGCGTCTGTACTACATGGAGACAAAAGAGAATCAGAGAAGATGTCACCTATAAGGTACCTCAATGTAAATATTTATTTGTGATACTGACTATGTCTCATCAGTACTGTGGTTCATGTATGGTCCGCAATCAGATGATGGGTGTTAACAAGAAAACCCAGCATCTCCTTTCCAATGTTAAGGATATACTGGAATTTGTAGGTTCATACAATACAAATGTATTTGGGTATGACCTGATACCACAAAAGAGAGAGAAAGTACATGCATAGACTAAGGATCACCACAAAACATAAAAAATACCAAAGTTTTTATTTTCAGACCAGAAAAAACACACACGTTTAAAACGTCCACAAGGACATACACTATTGATCCAAAATCAAGAATATAATATTCAAAAAATTCTCCACTGGCTACAAAATCTCTTAATATACAGAGTTAATGCATAATATCATATAGAAAAACACTGCTAGACATATTGCATGATACCATTCACACCTGAACAGCAGGAGATAAATACTGAATCTGGCAAGGACATAGTTAATAGGGCATAGCCTAAAATGCCTCTGACATGACCTGATATTGCAATTTATCCCTGTACTAAACTTGGTGTTGTTTACAAGTACTGATGGTGTTTCTTGCGCTGCATTCATGTAATGATGGTGTCCCTGTAGCTGAATTCATGTACTGATGGTATTTCTGGTGCTTTATTCATGTACTAATGGTGTTTCTGGTGCTGCACTCATGCTGACGGTTGTTCTGGCACGACATTAATATACTGACGGTGATTCTGGCACTGCATTGATTTTCTAATGCTGCATTTATGTACTGAAGATGGTTCTGATGCTGTACTGATGTATTGACGGTGGTTCTGGTGCTGCATTCATGTACTGACTATTTATGGTGCTGCATTCATGTACTGACTGTTTATGGTGCTGCATTCATGTACTGACCTAGGTCCATCAAGTTCAACCTTTCTCCACCAATTGTAGATTTTGTCACTAATTTAACTATAACATGCAATTTTTTGTGTATCAAGGAAATCGTCCAGCTCTTTTTTAAAAACTTTTTCAGAATATGTGGGGCGTTAACATTCTCCCGAGGCTCCCAGGACCTCTATTCGGGACCAAATCCCCTCCAATCGTTAAGAAAGAAGGTTCTTCCCCTGACTCTCTTCATGGCCAGAATATCTTTTACTTCAAAAACGTCATCGGCCCCAATTGGCTGAGGGGAAGGAATTGGAGCCGGGCGGAATCGATTAAGAATCACAGGTTTAAGGAGCGAGCCTTCCATGATGCGTCCAAGTACTTGAAAGGGCCCGATGTACCGGGGACTCAACTTGTAAGAAGTGACTTTCATGCGGATATGCTTGGTTGAAAGCCAGACTTTGTCGCCAGGATGGTATGGTGGAAGGTCCCTCCGTCTTTTGTCCGCATGCTTTTTTATCCGGGCACTGGAGTTCACGAGAGCCTCCCTGGTCTCCTTCCAGATTTGTGAAAATTCTAAGGCGAGAGTATCCGCTGCGGGAACCCCCAAAGACGTAGAAATGGGCAGCAGGACACCAGGGTTCTGGCCTGAGACCACAAAAAACGGTGACTTGGAGGTGGATTCATTAGGATGATTGTTATGGGCAAATTCTGCCCAAGGAAGAAGTGAGACCCAATTGTCTTGATGGGCGTTGGAAAAGTGACGCAGATATGACGTCAGAACTTGGTTAATCCGTTCCACTTGCCGTTGGTCTGAGGATGATAGGCGGAGGAGAAATCCAGAGATATACCCATAAGCCGACTGAGAGCTCTCCAGAATCGGGAGGTAAACTGGACTCCTCGATCAGACACAATCCGTTGAGGGAGACCATGCAGTTTGAAGATCTGATAGATGAAGATCTCGGCCAACTCAGAGGCCAAAGGCAAACCAGGCAATGTGATGAACTGGGCCATCTTGGAGAAGCGATCTACTACCCCCAGGCTAGTAGTACACCCAGAAGAGTGAGGCAGGTCTGTCACGAAATCCATGGCGATTTGCTGCAAAGGAGCTTCTGGGAGAGGCAACGGGTGAAGAAGAATGGAAGGCAGGCTCCTTGATACCTTGTTCTGAGCACAGGTCGTACAGGAAGCTACGTAATCTGTCACGTCCTGGCGAAGAGAGTGCCACCAGTAGTAGCGAGAGAGAAGCATGAGGATCTTCTTGGTCCCGACGTGTCCTGCAACCTTGGAGGAATGCCCCCAGTGTAGCACCTCCATTCTTTTGCTCTGTGGAACGAAGGTTTTGCCCGGTGGAAGAGTCGAGAGGCTCACGGGAGCCACGGTGATAACTTTGGCAGGCTCGATGATATACAATGGGACCTCCTCCATCTCAGGCGACTGCAAAGACCTGGAGAGTGCATCCGCCTTGGTGTTCCTATTCCCAGGTCGAAAATGGAGCTTGAAGTCGAAGCGAGAAAAATACAAAGACCACCTGGCTTGCCTGGAATTGAGTCTTTGGGCTGACTGAAGATAGGCTCAGTTCTTGTGGTCAGTGAACATAGTAAAGGGGTGAACCGCCCCTTCCAGCAGATACCGCCATTCCTCCAGAGCCATCTTTATGGCCAGCAACTCCCGATCTCCGATTGAATAATTGTACTCAGCAGGGGAAAAGGATTTAGAAAAGAACCCGCAGGGAACCAAATGCCCAGATGATGCCTGCTGGGTAAGAACTGCCCCTGCTCCGGTGGAGGAGGCATCCACCTCTACGACGAAGGGCCTACTGGCCACCGGGCGATGTAAGATCAGTGCTGACACAAAGGAGCGTTTCAGGGCAAGAAAGGTGTCTTCGGCCTCAGGAGGCCAGATGTTCGATTTAGTTCCTTTTCGGGCCGTGATGGGCTTGGTCACTGAGGAGAAGTGAGGAGCAAACTGCCTGTAATAATTTGCGAAGCCCAGAAAGCGCTGGATGGCTTTTACTCCGACTGGACGAGGCTATTTGAGTACGGCAGAGAGCTTCTCGGGATCCATCTTCAACCTGGAATCCGTGATTATATATCCAAAGAAGGGCAACGAAGTTTGCTCAAACAGGCATTTCTCTAATTTAGTCGATTCTCCCGAAGGCATTGAAGGACCAGGCGAACACTTCTCCGATGGGAGGATAAATCGGGTGAAAAGATGAGGATATCATCTAAATACACCACAACACAGGAGTCCAACAAATCCCGAAAGACCTCAATAACGAATTCCTGGAACACTGCCGGGGCATTGCAGAGTCCAAACGGCATGACCAAATATTCATAATGGCCATCCCGTGTGTTGAACGCCGTCTTCCACTCGTCCCCAGTGCGGATTTGCATCAAATTATAGGCTCCCCGTAGATCCAATTTGGTAAAGACCCGGGCTCCTGTTGTGAGTTCATTTTCCCCTTCGTCACTGAGGTCTGGTGAACTCCCTATTCTGGTAAAGGAAGTGTCATGTCGGACGCTGTTCACACCACAGCATCCGGCAGGCAGAGGTAGTTCCACCTCCAGCCACTATAGCCTCAGTGGCGCCGGCCTGATCTTCAGGCTCTCGGGGGTTAATCCTGCTGGAGACCAGGTTGGATGGTTAGTCACGCCCACGGTCTTTAAATAGTCATGCTGGCCTATGGGCGTCGCCGATTATAGCTTGTGTTTCATACCAAGTGGTTCCGGTCTGGAGTGGAGGTGTTCAAGAGAGAGAGATTCATATCTGGTGTCGTATGATCCGTCGTTATCCTTTCTCCTTCCCATATTTGTTTTTAGTTGTGCCCTGTTCACATTACTGTTTATTCCCGTGTGTGTGCGGCGCAGTGCAGTTTAAGTTCTCCCTGTCTGTCATTATTTGTGTGGGAGCTTTGGTGGTGACTTCTCACTGGGTGGAGGGTTAAGTGCAGGGCTGAGCAGGAGATAAGGAAAGGTCGGAGGCTCAGGCATTTGCACCTTCAGCAAAAACCCTGGGTTGAGGGTCAGACAGGGTTTCCCCTAGTAAAGGGACACCACAGGGGCCCCGGGTATTTCAGCCTTAGTTGAACTAAGCCCCCGTGACATTATAATCGGCCCACATTTTTTCAGGAGTCCATGGATCCATTAGATTCCATAACCCGCCAGTTGGCGGCGCTGTCCATACAGGTCTCCGAGTTGAATGGGGCAGTTCAGCAGCAGGGCCTGGTAGTAGCAAAGGTGCAAACGGCATCTGCAGGTATCGGTGCAGAGCCGAAGTTTCCGCTGCCAGAACGATTTTCAGGCGATCGCAGCAAATTTGTCGTATTTCGGGAGGCCTGCAAATTATACTTCCGCATGCGGCCAATATCCTCAGGTAATGAGGCCCAGCGAGTAGGGCTGGTGTTGTCATTACTGAGTGGTGACCCCCAAGCATGGGCATTTTCCTTACCACCTGACTCTGCTACATTTCATTCGGTCGATAATGTTTTTTCTGCCCTCGGGCTCATTTACGATGACCCTGACCGACTGGCTCTAGCGGAATCTAAAATCCGCGCCCTCCGCCAGGGGGAGCGCTTGGCAGAAGACTATTGTTCGGAATTTCGCCGCTGGGCTGTAGACACACAGTGGAATGACCCAGCACTGCGGAGCCAGTTTATTCATGGGGTATCAGGGAGGGTGAAACAAGCCCTCCTGATGTATGAGACTCCGGCATCATTGGAGTCTGCCATGAGTTTGGTGATACGTATTGATCGCCGTTTTCGTCAGGGGGCACAGGAGACGCTACCTCTGGGGGAAAACAGAGGTGCAGGTGTGGTTGAAGTAGATGAGTCCCCTGAACCTATGCAGATTGCTGGCGTGGCACAGGTTCAGCCTCGCGCTCCGGGAGTCCGGAAGTCCGGAGCATGTTTCTACTGTGGTAAAGGAGGTCATTATGTTAACGTTTGCCCGGTACTACCTAAGAGGGTCACACCGGCGGAAAACTGTTAAGCTCAGAGGGTATGGAGGAGACCCAACTGAGCGTATGCATATCCTCCATGATGGTATCTCAATGTATGCTCCCTGCCAAGGTTATTGTCGCCGGCAGAGAGCTACCTATATCAGTGTTTGTGGATAGCGGTTCCGCCACCAATCTCATAGATGAGGAGTTTGCACACACCGCCGGGTTTAAGATTGAAAAACTTCCTCACCCCATACAGGTGGTGACCATTAATGCTGTTCCCCTCCCTCAAGGGGAGATTACTGAGTTTGTGGCAGAGGTGAAACTCCACATTGGGGTCCTACATTCTGAGTCGGTTACATGTAGGGTCCTCCGTAATCTCCCAGCACAAATGGTCCTGGGTTTTCCATGGCTGTCCAGGCACAACCCGGTAATTGATTGGAAAACTCAGGACATAGTACAATGGAGTGGTTTCTGCCAAGACAATTGCTTGGCCACATGTGTGTCCGCCGTGACGCCCAGCCTGCCGGAGGCTTTGCAGGATTTCGCGGATGTTTTCTCTGAGAAGGGTTGCTCAGAACTGCCTCCACATAGAGCCTATGACTGTGCTATTAGGTTAAAACCCGGGGCCAAATTACCTAAGGCCAGGATGTTTAATATTTCTGGTCCTGAGAGACAAGCTCTGAAAGACTACATCGCGGAGAGTCTGAGCAAAGGTCACATCCGGCCTTCGTCCTCGCCTGTAGCCGCGGGGTTTTTCTTCATTAAGAAGAAAGATGGGGGGTTACGCCCGTGTCTGGATTTCCGAGAGTTAAACCAGATTACTATCCGTGATCCCTACCCAATGCCGTTGATCCCGGATTTGTTCAACCAGGTAGCGGGGGCAAAATGGTTTTCCAAGCTGGACCTCAGGGGGGCGTATAACCTCATAAGGGTCCGTCAGGGGGATGAGTGGAAGACGGCGTTTAACACTCCTGAGGGTCATTTTGAGAGTCTGGTTATGCCGTTTGGGTTGACCACCGCGCCTGCCGTTTTCCAACATTTTATTAATGATGTCTTTGCTCATGTCCTGGGGAGATTTGTGATTGTATACCTGGATGATATCCTCATTTATTCTAGCGATCGGGACACTCATTTGCAGCATGTTAGGCAGGTGTTACAGTTGCTCCGTGAGAATAAGCTCTATGCTAAGCTGGAAAAATGTTTATTTTTTGTCCAGGAGTTGCCCTTTTTGGGATATATTGTGTCCGCAGCTGGTTTTAAAATGGACACCGCTAAGGTGCAAGCGGTGTTGCAATGGGAGAGGCCGGAGAGTCTGAAAGCACTCCAGCGGTTCCTTGGGTTTGCGAATTATTATAGGAAATTTATAAAACACTTTTCGACTGTCGCCAAACCGCTCACGGACATGACAAAAAAGGGTGCCGATCTGGCGAACTGGCCTGAGGTGACTATACGTGCATTTGAGCGTCTGAAGAATAGTTTTGCTTCAGCCCCCATTCTGGTGCAACCAGACGTGTCTAAACCTTTTGTGGTAGAGGTTGATGCGTCGGAGGTGGGAGTGGGGGCAGTACTGTCTCAAGGCTCGTCCTTGAGCGAGATGCATCCATGCGCCTACTTCTCCAAGAAGTTGTCGCCGGCCGAACGGAATTATGATATCGGCAACAGGGAGTTGTTGGCCATCAAACTGGCTTTTGAGGAATGGCGACACTTCTTGGAGGGGGCGGCTCACCAGGTCACAGTTATCACCGACCATAAGAATCTGCTCTACCTGGAGTCGGCCAAGCGTCTGTCTCCTAGGCAGGCTCGCTGGGCATTGTTTTTTACTCGTTTCAATTTTCTTGTGACGTACCGTCCCGGGGCTAAAAACACCAAGGCGGATGCTTTGTCTAGGTGTTTTCCGGGGGGAGAACCTCGGGAAGAGCCGGTACCCATCCTCCAGAAAGGGGTAGTCGTCTCGGCTCTCACGACTGAGGTAGAGGCGGAGATTGCCGAGGCCCAAGAGGAGGTACCACCAGGACTTCCCGCCAACAAATCATTTGTACCCCTGCATCTTCGGCCTAAGGTGTTGAAGGAACACCACGATTCGGTACTGGCTGGTCACCCAGGGGTGAAGGGCACCTTAGAGCTGGTATCGCGTCGTTTCTGGTGGCCCAAAATCCGGCAGGACGTGGTCTCGTACGTGGCAGCTTGCATCACGTGCGCTAGGGCTAAGTCACCCCGAACCCGTCCTGC
Source organism: Dendrobates tinctorius (assembly GCF_039654945.1). Classification (NCBI taxonomy): domain Eukaryota; kingdom Metazoa; phylum Chordata; class Amphibia; order Anura; family Dendrobatidae; genus Dendrobates; species Dendrobates tinctorius. The sequence continues at coordinate 30,483,842 of NW_027361673.1, read as the reverse complement.
TGGCACGCTACAGCCTCTGGGGGTACCCAATAGGCCATGGACAGAAATCTCCATGGATTTTATCACTGACTTGCCAGCCTCGGCAGGGAACACGGTCATCCTGGTGGTGGTTGACCGTTTTTCAAAGATGGCGCATTTTGTGGCGTTGTCCTCTTTGCCCAATGCTAAGACGTTGGCTCAGGTATTTGTGAAGGAGGTGGTCAGACTCCACGGAGTACCGTCTGACATAGTATCTGATAGGGGTACGCAATTTGTGGCGAGGTTTTGGAAAGCTTTTTGCTCAAGGTTGGGGATCAAGTTGTCACATTCATCGGCGTTTCATCCACAGTCTAATGGACAAACTGAGCGCATGAACCAAAATCTAGAACAGTATTTACGATGCTTTGTGTCCGACAACCAGGAGGAGTGGTCTACTTTCCTTCCTCTGGCCGAATTCGCATTAAATAATCACCGCCAAGAGTCATCAGGAGAGTCTCCATTCTTTTGTGTGTACGGTCAACATCCTCAGTTTTGTACCTTACGTCAGGGTGACTCCGGGGGTGTCCCGGAGGAGGATCAGCTAGGAGCCCAATTGTCATCAGTCTGGAGGCGGGTGAAACAGCGTTTGTTGAGCATGAGTGCCAGGTACAAACGGGTGGCTGACAGTAGACGCGTGCCAGGTCCGGACCTGTGTGTGGGTGAATGGGTGTGGTTAGCTACGAAGAACATAAAACTCAAAATCCCTTCTTTAAAACTGGGTCCAAGGTTTATTGGGCCTTTTAGGATTTCTGCCATCATTAACCCAGTAGCTTATCGGTTGGAACTTCCCGCGGTGTACAAGATACACAACGTGTTTCACAGGGCTTTATTGAAAAAGGTGGTAGGCTTGGTGGACATGACGCCGATGCCACCTCCAGTCATGGTGGATGGCGAGTTAGAGTTCGAGGTCGCCAAGGTAGTGGACTCTCGAGTAGTACGCCGTACTCTTCAGTATTTGGTGCACTGGCGGGGGTATGGTCCAGAGGAGAGGTCTTGGGTTCCAGCCTCAGACATACATGCGGATCGGCTGGTCAGTTCTTTTCACCGTCGTCATCCAGACAAGCCGGGTCCTATGAGTCTTGAGGGCCCTGGGGTCCCTCGTAGAAGACGGGGTACTGTCATGTCGGACGCTGTTCACACCACAGCATCCGGCAGGCAGAGGTAGTTCCACCTCCAGCCACTATAGCCTCAGTGGCGCCGGCCTGATCTTCAGGCTCTCGGGGGTTAATCCTGCTGGAGACCAGGTTGGATGGTTAGTCACGCCCACGGTCTTTAAATAGTCATGCTGGCCTATGGGCGTCGCCGATTATAGCTTGTGTTTCATACCAAGTGGTTCCGGTCTGGAGTGGAGGTGTTCAAGAGAGAGAGATTCATATCTGGTGTCGTATGATCCGTCGTTATCCTTTCTCCTTCCCATATTTGTTTTTAGTTGTGCCCTGTTCACATTACTGTTTATTCCCGTGTGTGTGCGGCGCAGTGCAGTTTAAGTTCTCCCTGTCTGTCATTATTTGTGTGGGAGCTTTGGTGGTGACTTCTCACTGGGTGGAGGGTTAAGTGCAGGGCTGAGCAGGAGATAAGGAAAGGTCGGAGGCTCAGGCATTTGCACCTTCAGCAAAAACCCTGGGTTGAGGGTCAGACAGGGTTTCCCCTAGTAAAGGGACACCACAGGGGCCCCGGGTATTTCAGCCTTAGTTGAACTAAGCCCCCGTGACAGGAAGGTAATGAGCCTGATTATCAGGTACCTGAGCCTAATGAGGATGACTGGCTGAGTGGAGTCACGGACTGGATATTAAGCTGCCGACGCCCTTCTGCCCTGCGGGTGATTTCTCTGTGGACTTCTAGGACACCAGTCTGATTCCTGCTCCTCTATAGCTAAGTTTTCTGCTTTGCCTGTTAGCATTTGTGTTTTGTTTTTGTTTTCCTTGCTTTTCTGTATTCTGCCATTCCCTGCTGGGGTGAGCTGAATCTCCTTTTGCCTGTAGCTCTGTCTTCAGAATATTCCTGAGTACTGACATAGCTTTTTTGAAGCCTAGCGTCTTCAGGGCCTTTTTCACTGTCAGTCTGTTGGCTCTTATTTTCATAGGGTTTTTCACGGATTGCAGACAGCAGCCTTCCTGTCCTTTTCTATCTAGTTAGCTTGGGCCCCGTCTTTGCTCAGTCTATCTTTCTGTCTGTGTTAGTGTTTTCATCTTGCTTCACCGTCATTATATGTTGGGGGCTGCCTATAGCTTTGGGGTCTGCTCGGGGGCAGTTTAGATTTCCCCTTTCTTTCTTTAGGCCTATTTAATTCTCCGGCTGTGATCGAGGGGTCTAGGGCACCGTAGGAACCCCCCACGGCTACTGCTAGTTGTGTTGATAGGTTCAGGGGTCTGCAATCCGATAGCTGCCAACTTCTCTGGTTTTCTGGACTTAGCTAGCATTTCTGTTTTTGCCTCCTACGGTGACTCAATCATAACAGAATCACCCGCCATACCGCAGATCCTAGGGTACTCAATAGCCGGAAAGAATTGTGTTTAAAAAAAAAAAAAGAGTGTTTATATTCTTTCCTCTATATCTCTGAGGCCGTAGGGGGAATTCTTTTTTCTCTCAATGGAGATAAAGCAATTGTCTGATCGTGTGGAGCAGCTCGCTGCGGAAGTGCGGGGAATTTCCGCCTACCTTGCTCGTTCGCATGCTGTTGAACCAAAGATCCCTACACCTGATGTATTTTTTGGGGATCGATCTAAATTTTTGAGTTTCAAAAATAATTGTAAATTATTTTTTGCCTTGAAGCCTAACTCGTCAGGGAGCTCCGCGCAGCAGGTTCAAATTGTCATCTCTTTGCTGTGTGGCGATCCCCAGGATTGGGCGTTTTCTTTGAAACCAGATGATCCTATTCTGACTAATGTGAACGCATTCTTTCAAGCTTTGGGGTTGTTGTATGACGAACCTAATGCTATTGATCAGGCTGAAAAGACCCTGTTGGCATTGAACCAGGGTCAAGATTCTGCAGAGTTGTACTGTCAAAAGTTCCGAAAGTGGGCGGTCCTTACTACCTGGAATGATAATGCCTTGGCTGCTCTCTTTCGGAAGGGTTTGCCAGAAGCCGTAAAAGATACTATGGTGGGATTTCCTGTTCCCTCTGGTCTGGACGATTCTATGTCATTAGCCATTCAGGTTGATCGGCGTTTACGTGAACGCAGGATTGCACGAGAGGTGTTGCCACCGGTTGAACAGACGTCTGAACCTATGCAATGTGATAGAGTTTTGTCTAAGGCGCAATGTCAGGAGTTCAGAAGGCGTAATAAGCTGTGTTTTTTCTGTGGAGATGCCTCGCATATTATTTCTGTTTGTCCTAAACGAGAGAAACGCTTTGCACACACATTTTCTTTTGGTGGTGTTCAACCTAAGTTTCTTCTGGCAATTACTCTGATCTGCTCCCTGTCCACATTTTCCGCCAAGGCTTTTGTGGATTCGGGAGCAGCGCTAAACCTAATGGACTTGGATTTTGCTAAACGTTGTGGATTTCTGATGACACCTCTGCAGACACCTATCCCTTTGAGGGGGATTGATGCTACTCCTTTGGCTAAAAATAAACCTCAGTTTTGGACCCAGGTGGTCATGCGGGTCACCCCAGATCATAAAGAAAATTGCAGATTTTTGGTGTTGCATGGTCTGCATGATGCCGTTGTTCTGGGGTTTCCCTGGTTGCAAATTCATAATCCAGTTTTGGATTGGAAATCTGTGTCTGTGGTGAGTTGGGTTTGTCGGTGTGCCTTTAGTGAGGCTCCGGTTTTTTCCACCTCTCCTCAGTCGCATAATGTTCCTGACTATTTGGCGGACTTTTATGATGTATTTAGTGAGAATGAGTCCGCGTCCTTGCCTCCTCATAGGAGTTATGACTGTGCAATTGAACTAAGCCCGGGGTGTAAATTTCCCAAGGGTCGGCTCTTCAATTTATATGTACCCGAGCACGAGGCTATGCGATCCTATATTAAGGAGGCGTTGAAGAAGGGTCATATTAGACCATCCTCTTCACCCTTAGGTGCCGGTTTTTTTTTTTGTGGCCAAAAAGGATGGTTCTTTAAGGCCTTGTATTGATTATCGTGCCCTCAATAAAATTACTATTAAATATCAGTATCCGTTACCCCGATTTCGGATCTATTCTCTAGAGTTAGAGGTGCTTGCTGGCTTACCAAGCTTGACCTCAGGGGGGCGTATAAACTTATCCGCATTAAGCATGGGGATGAATGGAAGACGGCGTTTAATACTCCGGAGGGACATTTTGAGTACCTGGTGATGCCTTTTGGGCTCACTAATGCCCCTTCTGTCTTCCAATCCTTCATGAACGATATTTTCCGAGACTTTGTGGATAAATTTTTGATTATCTATCTGGATGATATTTTGATCTTCTCCAAGGATTGGGATTCTCATGTGGAACATATTCGGACTGTGTTCCGGATCTTGAGGGAGAATTCCCTGTATGTCAAAGGATCGAAATGCCTTTTTGGAGTACAGAGGATTTCATTTTTGGGATTTATTTTGTCTCCGTCAACTATTGAAATGGACCCGGCCAAGGTACAGGCCATTTATGATTGGGTTCAGCCCACTTCTTTGAAGGCCCTCCAGAAGTTTTTGGGTTTTGCTAATTTTTATCGGAAATTTATAGCAACATTTTCTAGTATTGCCAAGCCATTGACTGATCTGACTAAGAAGGGTGCTGATGTGTTGAATTGGTCTCCGGAGGCTGTTGCTTCCTTTCAGGAGCTGAAGCGAAGATTTACCTCCGCCCCGGTTTTGCGGCAACCTGATGTCTCACTCCCGTTCCAGGTAAAGGTGGATGCTTCTGAGATTGGTGCAGGAGCTGTTTTGTCCCAAAAGGATCCTGTAACATCTAAAATGAATCCCTGTGCTTTCTTTTCCCGAAAGTTCTCTCCATCTGAACGTAACTATGATGTGGGGAATCGGGAACTGTTGGCCATGAAATGGGCATTTGAGGAGTGGAGACATTGGTTGGAGGGAGCTAAACATCAAGTTGTGGTCCTCACTGACCACAAGAATTTGATTTACCTAGAGTCGGCTAAACGCTTGAACCCTAGACAGGCTAGGTGGGCCTTGTTTTTTACACGTTTTGATTTTGTGGTCTCTTTTCTTCCTGGAACTAAGAATGTCATGGCAGACGCCCTCTCTAGGAGTTTCTTTGCTGATTCTCCTGTGGTGACCAAGCCTGCTACCATCTTAGGCGAAGGGGTAGTTCTTTCTGCCATTTCGCCCGATTTGAGACTTGCTCTGCAAGAGTTCCAGGAGGACAAACCTGAGCGTTGTCCCAGTGGGAAGTTGTATGTTCCTGACCAGTGGAAGAAGAGAGTGATGTCTGAAGTTCATTGCTCTGCATTGGCTGGTCATCCAGGTATTTTTGGTACTAGAGATCTGGTGAGTCGCTCTTTATGGTGGCCCACCTTGTCTCATGATGTCAGGAATTTTGTGCAGTCCTGTGGGACTTGCTCCCGGTCTAAATCTTGTTCTCGCTCTAGTGGGTTGTTGATGCCTTTGCCGGTCCCCAGGAGGCCATGGACCCATATTTCAATGGATTTCATCTCTGATATGCCGGTCTCTCAAAGAATGACTGTTATTTGGGTGATTTGTGATAGGTTCTCTAAGATGGTTCATCTTGTACCACTCCCTAAGTTTCCATCTTCCTCTGAGTTGGTGCCTGAGAACATTGTATCTGACAGAGGAGTTCAGTTTGTGTCTAGATTTTGGAGGACTTTCTGTTCCAAGCTGGGAATTCAGTTGTCCTTCTCCTCTGCTTTTCACCCTCAGACCAATGGGCAGACAGAGAGAACAAACCAGACCTTGGAGTCGTATTTGAGATGTTTTATTTCCGCTGATCAGGATGATTGGGTTTCATTTTTGCCCTTGGCCGAAATTGCTTTAAATAATAGAGCTAGTTCTGCCACTTTGATGTCACCTTTTTTTTGTAACTTTGGGTTTCATCCTCGATTTTCTTCAGGGCAGGTGGAGCCTTCTGCCTGCCCAGGTGTTGACACTGTGGTGGAGAGAATGCACCAGATCTGGGACCAAGTGGTGGATAAGTTATCTCTCTCCCAGGAAAAGGCCCAGCGGTTTTCCAATCGACATAGGACCATTGGTCCCCAGTTTAAGATTGGTGATATGGTGTGGTTATCATCAAAAAATATTGCTATGAAGGTGGCTTCTCCTAAGTTTAAGCCTAGATTTATTGGACCTTACAAGATTTTGGAGATTATTAATCCGGTCTCTTTTCGTTTGGCTCTTCCTGTCACATTTAAAATCCATAATGTGTTCCATAAGTGCTTGTTGAAGAGGTTTGTTGAACCAGTTGTTCCTGGGGTGGCACCTCCAGACCCTGTATTGGTTGAAGGTAACATGGAATATGAGGTAGAGAAAATACTGGATTCCCGTCTGGCTAGACGGAGACTCCAGTATTTGGTTAAGTGGAAGGGTTATGGTCAGGAGGATAATTCCTGGGTCTCTGCCTCTGATATTCATGCCAAAAGATTGGTGCGTGCCTTTCATCGGGCTCACCCTGATCGCCCTGGTGGCATGGTTGAGGGTTCGGTGACCCCTCCTCAAGGGGGAGGTACTGTTGTGAGTTCATTTTCCCCTTCGTCACTGAGGTCTGGTGAACTCCTTATTCTGGTAAAGGAAGGTAATGAGCCTGATTATCAGGCACCTGAGCCTAATGAGGATGACTGGCTGAGTGGAGTCACGGACTGGATATAAGGCTGCCGACGCCCTTCTGCCCTGCGGGTGATTTCTCTGTGGACTTCTAGGACACCAGTCTGATTCTTGCTCCTCTAAAGCTAAGTTTTCTGCTTTGCCTGTTAGCATTTGTGTTTTGTTTTTGTTTTCCTTGCTTTTCTGTATTCTGCCATTCCCTGCTGGGGTGAGCTGAATCTCCTTTTGCCTGTAGCTCTGTCTTCAGAATATTCCTGAGTACTGACATAGCTTTTTTGAAGCCTAGCGTCTTCAGGGCCTTTTTCACTGTCAGTCTGTTGGCTCTTATTTTCATAGGGTTTTTCACGGATTGCAGACAGCAGCCTTCCTGTCCTTTTCTACCTAGTTAGCTTGGGCCCCGTCTTTGCTCAGTCTATCTTTCTGTCTGTGTTAGTGTTTTCATCTTGCTTCACCGTCATTATATGTTGGGGGCTGCCTATTGCTTTGGGGTCTGCTCGGGGGCAGTTTAGATTTCCCCTTTCTTTCTTTAGGCCTATTTAATTCTCCGGCTGTGATCGAGGGGTCTAGGGCATCGTAGGAACCCCCCACGGCTACTGCTAGTTGTGTTGATAGGTTCAGGGGTCTGCAATCCGATAGCTGCCAACTTCTCTGGTTTTCTGGACTTAGCTAGCATTTCTGTTTTTGCCTCCTACGGTGACTCAATCATAACAGGCTCCCTTCAGATGGTCAAAGAGTTCAGGGATTACTGGAAGAGGATACTGATTTTTAATGGTGATATTGTTCAGGCCCCGATAGTCAATATATGGCCGGAGGGATCCGTCTTTCTGCCGGACAAAGAAAAAACCCATGCCTGCAGGGAAAGATGATTTCCGAATGAAACCCTTGGCCAAGTTCTCCCGAATGTACTCTGACATGGCCGAGGTCTCTGCTGGGGACAGTGGATATGTTCTTCCACTGGGAGGGATGGCTCCCGGAATCAAATCAATTGGGCAGTCGTAGAACCGATGTGGCGGCAGGGAATCCGCCTCCTTCTTACTGAACACATCTGCGTACGCGTGATAAGGTGCGGGAAGTCCCTGAAGATCGTCTGGACCCTGTAGCGGACGGGGACGGACAATCAACAGCAGACAGCGTTCATGGCAGGAGTGACCCCAGTGCAAAATCTCCCCTGAGTGCCAGTCAAGAACTGGCTCGTGCAACCTGAGCCTGGGTAGTCCAAGGAGAACGGCGTGGGACAAATTAAGCAGGACGTAAAAAGCTATTTTCTCCATGTGAAGTGCTCCAACTTGTAGCTCCACTTCGGCAGTAAGCATGGTGATGAGCTCAGGTAGCGGCCTGCCGTCCACAGAGGCGATCGCACGCGGGTTTTCTAGGGTGACCACCAGAATCTGGAACTTGTCCACTTCTTCGAGCCGAATGAAATTACCATACGCACCCGAGTCCACATACGCCTCCACAGATCTACACTCCTGAACTTGAATAATTAGAGCCGAGATGGTAAGGGGCAGAGAGGAATTAGGGTCACCTAGGAAGGCCTCTCTTACCTGGCCTAGGTGGAGGCGTTTCCCGGTCTCTCAGGACAGGTACGCAGAAAATGGTTGGCTCCGCCGCAATACAGACACAGGCCTTGCGTCATTCTCTCCCTGCGCCGTTGCTCAGACAATCTTATTCGATCAATCTGCATGGGCTCGGGGGCGGTACTAGCAGGGAGTGTGGAGGAACATGGAATGGGTGCTTGATATAGCCTAAAGGGTCTTTTCTCTCTAGCTGATTCATGAGAACGTTCCAGAAACCGTAAATCTATACGGGTGGCCAGGGATATGAGGTCCTCCAGGGTGGTGGGGGTGTCCCGACCAGCAAGCTCATCTTTTATTTTGCCTGAGAGCCCCCTCCAGAAGGCTCCAACCAGAGCCTCATTATTCCACCCTAGCTCTGAGGACAGTGTCCGGAAGCGGATGGCGTACTGTCCTACGGTAAGGGAACCCTGACGGAGGTTAAAAAGAGCCTCAGTAGAAGCCAACCGTCCGGGCTTGTCAAATACCTTGCGGAACGTATCCAGAAAATTCTGTATACTAGAAACCACAGGCTTATCCCTCTCCCACAAGGGATTCACCCAGGCCAAAGCCTCCCCCTCAAGATGGGACACTATAAACGCCACCTTGGCTCGATCTGAGGGGTATTGCTGGGGCAGAAGCTCAAAGTGCAGTCTGCACGGGTTCAAGAAACCCTGGCATAGCTTGGGGTCCCCGCTATACCTGGGGGGCTTCCCCAGGCGAGGTGGCGGGTGAGATGCTTGGTCCCGGGGTTGGATCGAGGCGGCCGCAGAGGACTACAGGGAAAGCAGTCGATCAGCGACGGACGCCATGTAACTCAGAATGTGGGACTGGGCATCGCGCTGCTGCGCGAGCTCCTGCTGGAGGCCTGCTAACAGAGGAGAATTCCCTGGGTCGGTGGTTTGAAGGGCAGAAAGCCGGGTGTCCATGGACTTCATGAAGGACATTATTCGGGTTTGGTTTTCCCACAAGAAAAGCAATTCCTTTTGTGTAGCGGCCGCGGCACCAGCGGGGTCCATGGCCTGGTTATACTGTGACGCTTCAGAGATTGGCAGCATCTGAGAGTGGACCCTCTGGGTCGCGGAACTGAGGCCCCCGAGGGCGAGTGCGCCGGGTGGAACCGACCCCTATACAGGGACCGTTAGGGGCAGGCCCGCGGGAGTCAGACACCGCGACAGCTGGAGCCAAGAGGGGCGGCTCGAAGGACCAGGGTAAGCTACAGGCTGGACTAGGATACCAGACAGGACACAAGGTACAGGAGCAAGGAGTACCGGACGGGGACCGGTGTAGAGGAAACAGACAGCAGGTACCGAGAGGTGGTAACAGGACTAGGGCACAGGACTCTGCAATAAGCGCGGAGGGAGGCACGGGGTGGATTATCACCAGGGACCAAAAGAGACAGCCAGCAGGGAGGAGAACCAGGGCAGAGATCTGAACAGATACCGGGAGGCGGACACGGGACGGAGATCAGAGGAGACACTGACTGGGGGACCAGAGGCAAGGCAGAATGGATAACAGGCAGGAAAGCAGGTTATAGAACACTTATGGCAGGGCTGCCAAAGGCAGGACCAGGAGGGATAACAGGACAGGAAGAAGGACTATAGACACGCTATAGACGGCCAGATTAGCGCAGGAAATGACACACGATAACCAGGCATCCTCACCTTATGGGAGACGCCTGATATATCCCCTGCCAGGAGGTGATTGGCTGGCCCTGCCCTCAGGAGACACCCACCGCAGGGTTAAGGAAGCCGCAGGGCACGCCCGCGGCCTAAGGCGCTTGCGCGGCACCGCAGCTGACTGGGAGGAAGGAGGTGGGAGCGCGCGAGAGATGGGAACAGCGCGGCAGGACGTGGCCGGGTAAGAGGACGCGGCGGCGGGCCCCGCTGCTGATGGGACGACAGCGGGCACGGCCGCCGATGTCACACTAACGATATCGCTAAAGCGTCACCAATTTTGTGATGCAACAGCGATATCGCTAGCGATCTCGCTACATGTGACACGTACTTGCGACCCGGCCCCCCGCTGGATATCGCTGATCTCACGAGATCGTCCTGATCCATTTCTCATCGCCGGCGCCCTGCTGGCGCCGGCGAGCGACGCTTGGATGCGGGCAGAATACGTCATCAGAGCTACGTGTGACAGGTAAGTAACGACCGCCGACCGCTGCTGCATGACTGGTGAGATCTGTTTGTTTGGCAGCTCACTAGCGACCATTTAGCAATGCACCAGCGATCTTGACTGGGCCGTATCGTTGTCGGGATCGCTGGTGCATCGCTAAATGTAACGGTACCTTAAGTCATGTGCCAGTGTTTTGTACTGGCCACACATATATTTATACATGTAAATGAGATCCCCTCTGAGGCATCTTTTTTTCTAAGCTAAAAAAGCCCAACTTTTGCAACCTCTCCACATATGAGAAGCCTTCCATCCCTTGTAATAATCTAGTTACCCGTCGTTGAACTGATTCAAACTTTTGAATATCCTTTTTAAAATTGAATCCAATATTCTAGATGTGGCCTCACCAGTGATCTATAAAGGGGTAATAATACGTTGTGATCGCCGAATTTTATATCTGTTTTTATACATTCTAAAATCTTGTTTGCCTTTGCAGCTGCTGCTTGACATTAAGTACTTACTGCTCAGCTTACTTGTAACCAGATTCCCCCGTCCTTCTCCTGTTCTGTAGTCCCGAATATACTCCCATTTAAGGTGTAAGCAGCAATAGGATTACTTCATCCTAGGTGCATTACTTTACATTTATCTACATTAAATCTCATTTGCCAAGTGTTTGCCCACTCAGTCATCTTATTTAGATCATTTTGCAATATTGTAATGTCAAGGTTAGATTTCAATATCCTATAGAGTTTGGTGTCGTCAGCAATCCCATCCACAAGGTCATTAATAAAGAGGTTAAAAGAATCGGTCCTAGCATATATCCCTGCGGTGCCCCACTGCTGACTATATCCCATTTATGACGACTCTTTGTTTCCTGCCATTTAGCCAATACTATACCCATCTGCTTGTAATTTCCCCCAGTCCTTATGTCTGTAGCTTCAGTATAAGGCTGGAGTCACACTAACCAGCGCAAAATACGCTCCGTAGTTTACATGCGTAATACGGATGAATGACCCCTAAATAGTGCTCCGTAGGTTATCCGTAAGCCAGGTGCGGTCGCGTATTTTGCGCATGTCTGCATCCGTATGTAATCCGTATGGTATCCGTATGCAATACGTATGGCGAGATTTTCTCGCAGCCTTGCAAAATGGACATTTAACAGTTTTGAGGCCTGCTAACTATTTAAATCATTAGCCTGCACCCTATTTCTACACTCAGAAACAGGTGGCTGCCTCCATACTGTACATTTGTGAGCTTGCTTTCACGAGGTGTGTTGTTGTTCTTTGTGCAACATGGCAGAGGGTCTGAGATTCTATACAACTGAGCAGGTTCTCTTGAACTGGCTTTTGTCACGGCGCTTTGGGCAACCATACCCAGTGATAGTGGATCCGCGGAGGAGGAGAAGCATGTGGGTACATCCACTTTTGAGGCAACGACTCACAAGAGGTCATTTTCACCGCCTCTATTCTTCTCTGCGGGAGCATCCTGAGAAATTTTACCAGTCCTGTCGCATGAGCATTTCCACATTTGATCGACTCTTGGAGAGCGCCCTGGGCTAACCTTTCAGGACACAAGGATGCGCAAAGCGATATCTGCAGAGGAGCGACTTCTACTCACAATACGGTATGTACTACACAACCACATTCTCTGTGTTCATAATGTGTGTGCTAAAGTATGTTTTTTTGCCTTCTTGGACAAAGTTTTATGCCCTCATCTTTCTCCAAATATGTTTCAACTTACACACCAGAATGTTAGCTCTAATATGTACTGCATATCACTTAGTCATTGTGGAACCAAATATGTGTGTGGTATTCTATCTCAATTCCTCCCAAGTTTGGTCGGCATGTAACTGTTTTTGGACTTTAGGCATTCTAAACTTATCAATTTATGTTGTTCTACAGCTTCCTGTCCACTGGCCTGTCTTATGCCGCCCTCCACCATGAGTTTATCATTGGAAGATCAACCATTTCAGGCATAGTGAGGTCTACATGTACAGAAATCTGGACAAGACTCCATCAAGTGGTCATGCCCGAGCCCAGGATGAAAGACTGGTTGAGGATATCAAGGGACTTTGAGGAGGAATGCCAGTTTCAAAATTGTATTGGGGCCCTGGATGGCAAACATATCCGGGTGCGTAATCCGCCGAACTCTGGCTCCCAATTCTTCAATTATAAACAATACTTTTCTGTTGTAATGTTGGCTCTGGTAGACCCTCAATACAAGTTTAGAATTGGTGACATGGGGCCTATGGAAGGACGGGAGACTCTAGAGTCTTCAAAACTTCCATAATGGCTCGGCGGCTACGCACTAACCAGTTGGATCTACCACCACCACGCCAGCTACCAGGCTCCCCTGAAGAATCAGTCCCTTATGTCCTTGTGGCAGATGAGGCCTTTCTGTTATCGCGCAATGTCATGAGGCCATATCCCCGGCGCAACCTTGACCACAGGCGCTGAATTTGTAACTTGCGCCTATCACGTGCTAGGCGACTGGTGGAGTGTTCCTTTGGGATTATTTGTGCCAAATGGCGGGTACTACAGTCTGCCATTCAGTTGAGTGAACAAAATGTCAATGAAGTTGTGAAAGCCTGTGTTGTTCTGCCTAACTTTACCAGGATACATGATTGCTCCTCCTCTGATAGTGTTGTGCGTAGGCCGGACAATGTGCGCAGGGTGAGACCACCTATGAACCCTCAACGTAGACCGCTCTCTGGCCTCAAAGTGCGTGAGATTTTAAATAATTACTTTATCTCACCTGAGGGGGCAACTTCTTGGCAAGAGCATGCTGTGTCTATGTTATAATTTGTTTCTTTAAGTGTGTCTAAATATATATTACTCAACCCCTTATGTTTCTATGACTGTTTCATTGCATTGGTTAGTGTATGTTAGTATGTTGTGAGGGATTGTGAAAAATCACACAGAGACTTTAATTATAGTAGACAAATTTTTAGTTTTGCCTTTTTTTTTGTTTGCTTAAAGGCAAACATAATATTGCCATAAGAACATTTTGGCAATGGGCAAAATGACCCTTTGTGCCTTCTTTAACTTTTTAGAAAAGTAACATTACATAACATAACCCAAAAAAAGATTAAGCAATAACAACATTGCCGCATTACAATATTAAACTAGATTTTAAAAAAAAAAGGTGAGCTCCATCACCAAAATAAATGCTAAAAGATAACACTCACATTTCTTCATAATGTTTTCCAATCATAGAAAGATTCCACCATGACAGGCAAGGCTACCTCACAGCTTTCAGACAGATATTACCTGTCTGTAGAACAGAGAATATTTAACCATGCTATACTGGAAAGGATGAAAAAACAAAACTCACTTGTTAAGACAGAGAGATCGTGATATTCTGAAGGCTGGTCGCCTTGATTTGTTTTACTAGAGATTGTTAGCAAAAAAGGTGACTAATTCACTAAGGCCAGCACGCCTTTCCTAGGCATTAGCAAGTGAGTAGTGTATTTTCATCCTTTCATTTTACAGTATAGCGCGTTGAAATATTCTCTTTTGTACACACATGTAATATCTGTCTGAAAGGCGTGAGGTAGCCTTGCCTGTCATGATGGATTCTTTCATATGATTGTAAAACATTGTGAAACAATAAGGATGTTAAATTATGTAAAAAAGTTTGGTGATGGAGAACACCTGTTTTTTCCTTTCTATTTGGAGCACCAGTCAAACCGCACTGGACTTCTCCGGGCGTCAGACTCATAAATCCTCATAGGTTGGGGAAGGGGACGTGGAAGAGCAGCCTGTGGGTGCTGCTGGACACTGTGGCCAACATCGCCCTGTGTGGGGCCATACTGTTGCCCATGATGCTGGAATTGTCCGGCCTCCTGGGACTGTTGGGGACACTGGCCAGAGTAATAATGATGGTGAGGGGCATCTTGTTGGTTGTGGTAGGCACGTGGCTCATACCCACCAAGATAGCCAGATCGTCCCCAACCAGGTTGGGACCAGCCTCCAACACTGGATGGGTACAAGTGGCCATATTGGTGGGGTTGGCTAGAGGCTGACATTTGGGGCTGCGGAATAGAAGGTTGGGTAGTGGGAGGAAGGGGCTGAGGTGTTGGCCCACGTATTAGGGGCTGTTCGGACCCTGCTTGAGCAAGCATCTGTGTTGATGGTCTCATGCGCATTAGATTTCGGGGGGAGAGCTGCCACCTCTCCAGAAATTCGAAAACCTCATATGGGGTATTGGGGGGGGGTGCTTGCATCAAGCAGGATCTGAATACATCAATTAACACGGAGCCTGACCTCACGGGTAAGGGCACGGAGATAAAGGGTGAGGCTACGTGCGTAGGCCTCCTCCCCATCATCTGTAGTTACTGTAGATAAATAATTGAGCAACCCTGTGTCCACATTGGTCCTGCTCTCTTGAATAGTGATCTGGCGCCTTTTTCGTGTGCGCCGTGATGTAAGAGCAGCCTGTGGGGAGGCCATGATCTGGCCAGTTGGGCTGCTGCTCAAGTTGCCCGGCTCTTCCAGGATGGGTGATGGGGCAGCAGCAGACCGTCCTGGTGGTGTTGTGTGTTGGGCAGCCATTGGGTTGTCCTGTGATGCCTCATCTTCTGCCATCCTTCTTGTAGGGGGAGAAGATGGGCCAGCCACCTCATCCCCTACAGGATCTATTATGGGCTCTGCCCCTGAGGCCGTTCCTCGATCCGTAAGGTTGGATTGAGTTCTGTTATGAAATAGAACAGAGGCAAAAATACATCAATATTTTTGGCCCTGTAAAGTATTTGTGTAATGTGGTGTGAGGTATCTACTTACGGTCTCAGATCCAGAATTGGGGCGAGGAAGGAGAGGCGGTCGTAATATATATATTTTCGTTTGACGTAGCCAGCATCCCCACTCCTGGACCTCTGCTGGCGTTCCCGGCGGTACTGGTCCCGGATGCTTCGCCAGCGTTTCATCACATCTTCCACTGCAATGTGACAGGAAATATTGTCAAATTCACATATTTGAGAGGTCACATTTTCTACCAGTAGTTTAGGCATTGGGCCTTCTGGGGTGTGCTTTCTACCCATGGTGGCATATGTAATTGGGAAGATACACAGGGTCCCTTTAGCTACACTTAATAATTGTTTTGTCTAGGAGGATGAGGAGCTTGTGGCCTAACCCCAAATTATGGCTGTGTGAAGCCACGTGTCACATCCAAATGTAACGGCCTCATGAGGCTAAAAGTACATGCACAGGAAGGGGGGTGCTGATTCTATATTCCTTTTTTCTTGCGCGCTAAGGTTACTGATGTTTTGCGTTGTACTTACGAATTTTATGCTGCTCCTCACGTGGTCGGTCACAAAAGTCATGGTACATCTGGCGACAGATGCGCCTCCATGACGCCTCCTTTCTTGCCCGGTTTGCATAATTTGCATCGCGTTGGTCCCAGATTTTGGGACGCTCCTGCACCAGGACAATGAGCATCTCAACATTTATGTACGTGGACACCATGCTGCTGCTGTACTCCGTGGAGGCGTACTTCCTGGATGTCTGGAGTGCTTTTTGAGCTCATTTGCATGTCTAGGCTTCCTGATGATGGATTGCCCCATTTCCTGTCAACAGCCAAAAGACCTGCGTATTGCTCGCAGGTCACAGGTCTGGTCCGTGTGTAATCCGTATTTTTTGCGCGCCCATAGACTTACATTGGCGTACTACGGGCGTAGTACGCTGACAATCGCAGCATGCTGCGATTGGCACGGAGCGTAGGATACGGATGAGAAATATACGGCTGGTGCGAGGGACCCCATAGAGAATCATTTGTCCGTGTCTAATGTGTGCTTTTAGCGCCGGCCTCTCACTCGCCCGTATTCCTCGCCAGTGTGACCCCGGCCTTAGGCTGTTATGTGGTACAGTATCAAATGCCTTTGCAAACTCCAGATAAATCGCATTTCCAACATCCAGATTTGCACTTACCTCCTCATAGAAACTCAACATGTTAGTTAGACACAACTTATTCTTCATGAATCCATGCTGGTTGTCAGTTATTATATTATGATCTGCAATATATTTCTGCAGGTCATCTCTTATAATGCCCTCAAATTTTTTTGCCACTCTTGATGTTTACCGGACAGTAGTTGCCCAGATCCACCTTCTTACCTTTGTTAAATATTGGTACCACGTGAGCCATCCTCCAATCCTGTGGCACCACCCCTGTTACAAGAGAGTCTAAGAATATGAGATACAGTGGTCTGTCAGTTATTGAGCTCAATTCCCTCAGTATCCGTGGATGAATGACATCTGGTTCTGGGGAATTGTCATTGTTTAAATTGCTCAGATGTAGATGCACTTCTATTTGTGTTAAACTAGTTATATTAGGTTGTGAATTTTGATTTTTGCCTTGTTGAATGATCCCTGTTACAGACAGTTCATTGGTGAACATGGATGAAAAGTGGCTGTTTAATTTCACTGTCTTTTCTTTGTCCTTTTTTATTATCTTGTTATTGTCATCTTTTAAGGGGCTGATACCGTCTATTTTTTTCTTTTTGGCATTGATGTATTTATAAAAAATTTTGGGATTTATTTTAATGTCGTTGGCGATTTGTTTCTCTGTAGAAAACTTTGCTAGGTTGATTTCTTTTTTACATTTCTTAATTAGTTCTTTGTACTCCTGAAATGCTATTTCATTATTCTCGGCTTTCAGGATTTTGAATGTCCTTTGGTTTTGTGTTATTAAACTTTGTACTGTCCTGTTCCTCCATAATGGTTTCTTTTTATTCCTGGACATTTTATTTCCAGAGGGTATAAGTTGTCTGCAGGATTCTAGTAGTATTTCCTTAAAAATGCCAAATTTATGTTCAGCATCCCCAGGTACCATGACGTTGTCCCAGTCTATACATTAAGCTCTTCCCTTAAATTGATTAAATCATCTTTCTTAAAGTTCCAGGCTTTGGCATTTCCCCTTTTGAATATTTGATTGAAAATTACATTATTACATTGAAACTTGCCATGTTATGGTCACTGCTTCCCAAATGCTGCCTGACCTGTAGATCTGAAATTGTATCTGGTCTATTTGACAAAACCAGATCCATCATATTACCTACCCTGGTTGGTTCATCTACCAACTGAGAGAGGTAATTGTCCTGAACTGTGGATAATAAATTGTAGCTTTTAGCACCACCAGAAGATTCTATGTCCCATTGAATGTCTGGATAGTTAAAAATCCCCCATAATAAGAATCATATTAGGGTGTGTGCACACGTTGTGGATTCTGCTGCGGATCCGCAGCGAAATTGGCCATGCAGATCCGCAGCAGTTTCTGCTGCATTGTACAGTACCCTTTTAGTCTATGTAAATTGAAAACCGCAGTGCCCACGGTGCGGAATTTTCTGCGCGGATTTGCTGCGGATTTAACTCCGCAGCATGTCACTTCTTTGTGTGGATTCCGCAGCGGTTTGGCACCTGCTCCATGACAGGTGTCAACCCGCAGGGGAAAACCGCAGGCTAATCCGCAGGAAATCCGCAGATAAACTGCAGATCTTTTGACCTGCGGATTTACCTGCAGATTTAGACAAATCTGCGCGGAAAATTGCGCAGCAGATTCGACAACGTGTGCACACACCCTTACTTTGCTACCTTTTTTAATTTGATGCAGTATTTCATCATTTCATCCTATACCTGTTCTACTATATTAGGAGGCTTGTAGCAAACTCCAATTAGCAGCTTTCCATTATTGCCATCCCCCTGTACATTTACCCATACTGACTTTACATTGCTGTAACTCTCCCCAATGTCTTCACTGAGCACAGGTTTTAATGTGGATTTTGCAAAGATGCACACCCCTCCACCTTTTTTTATCTTTCCTGTCCTTTCTAAATGTAGTGTAACTCTCTACATTTGTTTCCCTTCATGGATCTCGTCAAGCCAGGTTTACGTGATGCCCACCACATCGTATTCTGCGACCGTCATAAGAGTCTCCAGTTCATTCATTTTGCTTGCTAGACTTCTTGCATTTGCCAGCAAACATTTAAAATTATTAGCACATTTGTTACTCCTACTCAGCTCCCTGCTTTCCTTGCATATCCCAGCCCCCAAAATCCTCATTTACCCTACTGCCCACTCTCTCTGTCTACTCTATCTATCCCCTTATTAGCACAACTACCCTCCCTCTCCCCATATCCTAGTTTAAAAGCTCCTCCATCCGTCTTACCATTTTTTCCCCAAGCACAGCTGCCCCCTCCCCATTGAGGTGTAGCCCGTCCCTACTGTAGAACCTGTAGCCAACAGAGAAGTCAGCCCAGTTCTCCATGAACTCAAACCCTTCCTTCCTGTACCAGATTCTAAGCCACTTATTTATCTCCCTAAGCTCCCGCAGTCTTTCTAGTGACGCTCGAGGCACTGGCAGTATTTCTGAAAACACCACCTTGGAGGTCCTGGCCTTCTGCTTCTCTCCTAGTTCCCTAAAATCATTCTTAAGGACCTTCCACCTCCCTCTAACTTTGTCATTGGTACTCATGTGTACCATGACCGCTGGGTTTTCCCAAACAATCTGTCTATCCGATCAGCAAAATGTAAAACCCGAGCACCCGGCAGACAATGCCTAGCATTCGCGGCCACGGCGGCCGATGACCCTGTCTGCCTAGTTCTGCTGCTGCATTCATGTACTGATGATGGTTTCGGCACTGCTTTCATGTACTGAAGGTGGTTTTAATGCTGCATTTATGTACTGAAGGTGGTTCTGGTGCTGCACTCAAGTACTGACAGTGGTTATGGTGCTGCATTCATGTACTGACTGTTTATGGTGCTGCATTCATGTAATGACAGTGGTTCTGGAGCTGCATTCATATACTGACGATGGTTTTAGCACTGCTTTCATCTACTGATGGTGGTTCTAATGCTGCATTCATGTACTGAAGGTGGTTCTGGCACTGCATTCATGTACTAATGGTTTATGGTGCTGCACTCATGTGCTGACAGTGGTTCTGATCTTGTACAATCCATTACATGGTTCTTGGGTATGTTAAAACTTAAAAAGTGTAAAAACTTAGTGATCTGAAGGAAGATTTGACGCGTTTCAGCTCAAATTATTCAGTTTTAGTTAGCGTGGGTTGACATTGATTTTTTTAGAGCAGAAACTTTACAACTCCTTCTCAAAAAAACTCAATATTTGGTTCTGGTGATATATTAATATACTGATTGTGGTTCTGTTGATGTATTCATGTAACTACCCCTTTAAAAATAAAATTTCAGACCTTGGGATTAGTTTGGTATGGCAATGTGGCCCAAAGACCAAAAAATGTTGTGCAACACTACTTTAGAAGCTCATCCATGCCCAATCTGAATGTGTATACCTTCATTCCATTCAGACGGTGTGCTGTGGAGACCAGTTTTCAGGTTGCAGATTCTCATTTTTGGGATCCCCTGTCCAAAGGTTAAGGGATAACTTTCGCAGCACTGGGGGGTCCAACTGTGGCTTACAGTGATCAACAATTTATCCCATAACCCATGCAGGTGGAATAAATTTAATATTATGTTACTCATCATGTGTTACGGTCCAATCTAATTTATGGATTGATTAAGAAGTTGCCATTTATTGTACATGTAGTTATTGTTTTTATACATATAATCAGAATTAATATAATCTATTAGATTCTCTGATCCTAGAGAATCGGGTTCATTATGCAAATCACACTCTCATCAGAGTTTGAGGAGATGATGTAGAAAAAGATTCCTTATACTGAGTGTCAATTTTTACTTTTTATAGAAGTTCATATTTTATGCAAAGTTCAAATTTTCAGTTTCAGATTTTCCCTCAATCCATAGATAAGGGATATCTTTCTATTGTGGAAAAAAAAACTTTTAAGAGCATGTTTACACCACTCCACCACTGACCCCTTATTTTTGTAAGGCCTCTTTCACACTTCAGTTTTTTGTGTCAGTTACAATCCGCCAAAAAGGTGGAGAAACGGATCCTTTGTTAACTGATGTGAACGGATGCCTCAGGATCCGTTTTTTGACGGATCTGCAAAATGAGGAAATTTAAAGGAATCGCTGGCCGGGGAGAGAGAGAGAGAGGCCTTAGGCCTCTTTCACACTTCCGTTTTTTACAATCAGTCAAAATCCGCCAGGTTTTGAAAAAAACGGATCCGCAATTTTTTTTGCGGATCCGTTTTTTTCCCCATTGACTTCCATTATCGGCGGATTTTGACGGATTGCCGTCCGTTGCATCCGTTTTTGTGAGGATCCGCCATAATGTTGCTGTCCGTTAACATCCTCAAAGATTTCCAAACGGAGCTTGCAACGTTTTTTTGGCCGGCGGATCCTCCAGACACTGATTTAACCCCAAATTCTGTCTGGGTGCCAGAGAAAAAAAATCTCTTTCTCTCTCTCTCTCTCTCTCTATGACTTTTGGCATTTATAAACCGGGCTTGTTGAGCCTTCACTCACAACACCGCAGACTTCTGCCTCCCACACGCTACCAGGTCAGTACAGCAGCACCTCTTGGCGTCCTGATTTTCCTCCATTCCCTGTACCTCATCATCTTTATTTTCCTCCACAGCCCCTTTCTGGGACTTTGTAATTAATCTCCCTGCTTTATACCTCGAATCTCCTATTGAGGTCAGTACATACTATGCCTGCTATACGTTTTGTGTTTGCCGCTTACTTCCACCACCCCCCCCCCCGGTTATATTATCTATGAAGCATAATGTCATATAAATATGGACTTTTGACAATAGCCTGTAACACCCTCTAGTTTCTGTCCCCCTGACTAACTGGGCATCTTCTTGGGTATTTTATAGATCTATTTTAACCTATTTTTCTTATTTTTTGTATATAATTATGTTTCCAGTTTCTTTTGATATTTTGTTCACCTGGTTCAGTGTTGTAATTATTTTCTACACTTTCTCTTGCAGTATGGTTTGAGAAAGACCTAGGATTAGGTCGAAACGTAACCATATAATACTCATATCTGGAATATTTCTTTTGTTTGCGGTGTTTTCACTATTAAATGAATTAAAAATCATAAAAATGTCTTCAAAGACTCTTTTGCAAGAATAATTCAGTGTTTGAGAGCGACTGTCCATTCATTTACTATTGCCTGTGGTCTATCCACGCTCAGTCAGCACCTCTCTTTATAGCAAGAGTGCGCATCTTTTTTCTTCTACCTAGATAAAAAAACACTCGGCACTCAAGTAGCTGCACAAAAAGGGGTAATTTATTTATACAATCCAAAAATTCAATGTTATCTGCACCTTCATCAGAATAGGGGCTCATACCCATTTGAGAGAAAAAACACGGTCCGATTTCTGCATCGAAAAAACGGACGAGCGCTATGCAAGCATCATGAAAGTGTAATGCGATTTCCGTGCGATTTTTCCACGGAACATCCGTATGACATGAGTATGCAATCCGTAAGCAATGCGATTTTAACCCCTTTCTGCCATGAGACGTACTATCCCGTCCATGTGCCCTGGGACTTAGTTCCCAGGGGCGGGATAGTACATCATAGCGATCAGCGGCGCCCACGTGGTGAGCGCCGCTGATCGCAGCCGGGTGTCAACTGATTATCGCAGCTGACACCTGGCACAATGTGTCAGGGGCAGTCACGGACCGCCCCCGACATGTTAACCCCTTGCACACCGCGATCAAACACGATCGCGGTGCACCGGGGGCTAAAGGGAAGCATCGGCAGGGAGAGGACTCCCTCCGTGCTTCCCTGAGCCCCCCACGGCAACGCAATGTGCAGCGCTGCTGCAGGGGGCTCCTTCCCTGCAGGCCTCCGAATCCAAGATGACGACGGGGACCTTCGGGGGCCTGCAGGAAGCTGGCTTCCTCAGTGCCTGCAAAGCGCAGGTACGAGGAAGCCTGCTGCACTGCCTATGACAGATCGCTGATCTGTCACAGTGATCTGTGAGGTGACAGATCAGCGATCTGTCACAGGACAGTGATGTCCCACCTAGGACAATGTAATAAAGATAAAAAAAAAAAGTGTTAAAATAATTTAAGAAAATCTCCAAATAAATTCGAAAAAAAAAAAAAATATTCCCCCAATAAATTCATTTTTTGGAAATAAAAAAAACAAACAATAGTACATATATTTGGTATAAACACGTCCGTAACGACCTGCCCTATAAAACTGTCCCATTAGTTAACCCCTTTAGCGAACCCCTTAAAAAATAAAAATAAAAAACGAAGCAAAAAATAATGATTTATTATCATACCACCGAACAAAAAGTGCAATAACGCGCGATCAAAAAGACGCATATAAATATCCATGGTACCGCTGAAAACATCATCTTGTCCCGCAAAAAACGAGCTGCAATACAGCATCATCAGCGAAAAAATAAAAAAGTTATAGCTCGCAGAATAAAGCGATGCAAAAATAATTATTTTTTATATAAAATAGTTTTCATTGCATAAAACCGACAAAACATAAAAAAAGACCTAAATGAGGTATCGCTGTAACCGTACTGACCCGAAGAATAAAGCCACTTTATCAATTTTATCGCACGCGGAATGGTGTAAACGCACCCCCCCAAAAGAAATTCATGAAACGCTGGTTTTTGTTCATTCTGCGTCCCAAAAATTGGAATAAAAAGCGATCAAAAAATGTCACGTGCCCGAAAATGATACCAATAAAAACGTCAACTCGTCCCGCAAAAAATAAGACCTCACATGACTCAGTGGGTCAAAATACGGAAAAATTATAGCTCTCAATATGTGGTGATGAAAAAACTATTTTTACAATAAAAAGCGTCTTTTAGCGTGTGACAGCTGCCAAACATAAAAACTGCCATAAATAGTAAATCAAACCCCCCGTTATCACCCCCTTAGTTAGAGAAAAATAATAAAATGAAAAGAAAATGTATTTATTTCCATTTTCCCGTTAGGGCTAGGGCTAGGGTTAGGGCCAGGGCTAGGGTTAGGGCTAGGGCTAGAGTTAGGGATAGGGTTAGGGCTGAGATTAGGGTTGGAGTTAGAATTGGGGGGTTTCCACTGTTTGGGCACATCAGGTGCTCTCCAAATCCAACATGGCGTCTGATCTCAATTCCAGCCAATTCTGAGTTGAAAAAGTCTAATGGTGGTCCTTCCCTTTCAAGCTCTGCCATGCGCCCAAACAGTGTTTTACCCCCACAAATAGGGAATCAGCCTACTAAGGACAAATTGAAAAACAACTTTTGAGGTTCAATTTCTCCTGTTACCCTTAGGAAAATAAAAAATTGGGGGCAAAAATATCATTTTTCTGGAAAAAAATGATTTTTTTATTTTCACGCCCGGGCGTTATAAACTTCTGTGAATCACTTGGGGGTTCAAAGTGCTCACCACACATCTAGATAAGTTCCGTGGGGGGTCTAGTTTCCAAAATGGGGTCTCTTGTGGGGAGTTTCAATAGTTAAGGTACATCAGGGGCTCTCCAAACGCACATGACACCCGCAGATCATTCCATCAAAGTCTGCATTCCAAAACGTCACTACTTCCCTTCCGAGACCCGACGTGTGCCCATACAGTAGTTTGCTCCCACATATGGGGTATCAGCGTACTCAGGACAAATTGGACAACAACTTTTGGGGTCCAATTTCTCCTGTTACCCTTGGGAAAATAAAAAAATTGGGGACTAATTGATCATGTTTGTGGAAAAAATACGATTTTTTTATTTTCATGCCCGGGCATTATAAACTTCTGTGAAGCCCTTGGGGTTTCAAAGTGCTCACCACACATCTAGATAAGTTCCTTAGGGGATCTAGTTTCCAAAATGGGGTCATTTGTGGGGGGATTCCACTGTTTAGGTACATTAGGGGCTCTCCAAAGGCAACATGACACCCGCAGACCATTCCATCAAAGTCTGCATTCCAAGACGTCACTACTTCCCTTTCGAGCCCCGACGTGTGCCCATACAGTAGTTTTCTCCCACATATGGGGTGTCAGCATACTCAGGACAAATTGGACAACAACTTTTGGGGTCCAATTTCTCCTGTTACCCTTGGGAAAATAAAAAAAATGGGGACTAAAAATCATGTTTGTGGAAAAAATACGATTTTTTTATTTTC
This sequence comes from Dendrobates tinctorius, assembly GCF_039654945.1. Lineage (NCBI taxonomy): Eukaryota > Metazoa > Chordata > Amphibia > Anura > Dendrobatidae > Dendrobates > Dendrobates tinctorius. The sequence goes on along the minus strand of NW_027361673.1, from coordinate 30,459,458 downwards.
ACGCCCGGTCTGTTGTGAGTTCATTCTCGGGTTCACCAGTTGTGAGTTCCCCTTCTGGACTCCCTCTGGTGGTGACAGGAGGTGGTGCGGCTGGTTTGATCGGTGGAGATCTGCCACCTGAGAATGAGGATGACGATTGGATCTCAGGATTCTCAGATTGGATTTAAGACAGCCGACGCCCTATTCAGTTGCTGGTGATTCCTTCTGGCTTGTCAGCTCTTGGTTTTCAGCTCTGTTCCAGTCATCTAAAGCTAAGTTTTTCTGCTAATGTTCACACTTGATTTTGTTGGTCTACTCAGTTTTTTGTGTGGTCTGCCAGCCCTGACTGGGGGCTGAGATGAATTTCCAATCTTATTTATCAGTATTTTGCCAATTGGCTTTTTGTCCCTTACTAGTTCGGTCTCTTTTTGCTCTGTCACAGAATTTTTCAGAGTGCTGATATAGTGGCAGAAGTCTAGTGACTTCAGGGTTAATTTTGCTATCAGAAGTGTTGGACATTATTTTGTAGGGTTTTTTCAGGTTGCAGACAGTGTCTTCCCTTTCCTTTCCTGTCTAGTTAGTTTGGGCCCCATCATTTGCTCAGCCTATTTTCCTGCCTGTGTTTGTGCCTTCATCTTGTTTCACCATCAATACATGTGTGGGGGCTATCTATTCCTTTGGGGTCTGCTCTGGGGCAGTTAGTTTTCCCTTTTCTTGCTTTAGGCTTATGTAGTCCTCCGGCCGTGACGAGGTGTCTAGGTTCATCGTAGGCACGCTTCACAGCTACTGCTAGTTGTGTGGTAAGATCAGGGATCTGCAATCTGCATAGTTACCAACCACTCTGGTTTTCTGTGGCTTAGCTGTTTTGCTTTTTTCTCCTCGGTGACCCATTCATAAAAGAATCACCAGCCATATTGCAGATTCTAGGGTACTCAAAAGCAGGAAAGAATTGTAAAAAAAAAAAAAAAAGTGTCAGAATTTTTTTTATATATTATTATTATTTTTTTTTTTTAATGGAGATTAAGCAATTGTCTGATCGTGTGGAACAGCTCACTGCTGAAGTGCGGGGAATTTCCGCCTATCTCGCTCATTCACATGCTGCTGAACCAAGGATCCCTACTCCTGATGTGTTTTTTGGGGATCGGTCTAGATTTTTGAATTTTAAGAATAATTGTAAATTATTTCTTGCCTTGAAGCCTAATTCATCGGGGAGCTCTGCGCAGCAGGTTAAAATTGTCATCTCTTTGCTGCGCGGCGATCCCCAGGATTGGGCATTTTCTTTGACACCTGAAGATCCTATTCTGACTAATGTGGATGCATTTTTTCAAGCCTTGGGGTTGTTGTATGATGAACCTAATGCTATTGATCAAGCTGAGAAAGCCCTATTGGCACTGAACCAGGGTCAGGATTCTGCAGAGTTATACTGTCAAAAATTCCGAAAGTGGGCGGTCCTTACTACCTGGAATGATGGTGCCTTGGCAGCTCTCTTTCGGAAGGGTTTGTCAGAAACCGTAAAAGATCCTATGGTGGGATTTCCTGTTCCCTCTGGTCTTGACGATTCTATGTCATTAGCCATTCAAATTGATCGGCGTTTACGTGAACGCAAAACTACACGAGAGGAGTTGCCACCTTTTGGACAAATGTCTGAACCTATGCAATGTGATAGAGTTTTTTCTAGGGCGCAACGTCAGGGGTTTAGAAGGCGTAATAAGCTGTGTTTTTTCTGTGGAGACGTCTCTCATATTATTTCTGTCTGCCCAAAACGAGAGAAACGTTTTGCACACACATTTGCTGTGGGCAGTATACAACCTAAGTTTCTTTTGGCGATTACTCTGATCTGCTCCTTATCCACATTTTCCACAAAGGCTTTTGTGGATTCAGGAGCGGCGTTGAATCTGATGGATTTGGACTTTGCTAAACGTTGTGGTTTTTCCATGACGCCTCTGCGGACGCCTATTCCTTTGAGGGGTATTGATGCT